>NC_080168.1:2265572-2295572 GCF_950295315.1 Erinaceus europaeus | reverse complement strand
AACCGCAGAGCAACCTGGAAATTGAAGAACAGAGCTCAGTAAATCAATCTGAGACAATGCCTAAGTTATGACTCATGGATTTAACTACATCCAAATCCTGAATCAGCAGTCACCCTCCCCCCTCCGACAACAAGTTATATCAGTGAAACTGGAAGAAACTATGGAATTTAGCAGTCAGGGAGAGCCTGGCAGTAACCAAGCATCCCACGTGAGAAGTATTCCAGATAAATCTTCCAGCACATGAATCCCATCCTGTGGAATATTAAACCTCATCGGGCCTCATTCATTTCCTGAAGGGTACTTGTGTATACAAAACTGAACGTAAATTCTGTCCAGGTGACACTCTCGCCCACTGCCTAAAGGCCACGATTGGGGTTTTGTTTTTTTTTTTCATCTTGGTCAAATTAAGGAAGAAAAGTAAATGGTTCCATAACAAACCTTTCGACAATTTTGGTCTCACTGCACCCTCCAAACTGTCTTATTTGTTTTTCTCCAAATCGTGGGGTTGTGTGGGGAGTTTCTGGAAGATAAACTAAGTCACAGTCTTTCTGCAGCAAACTCCCTGGAATCTTCGCCATGAAGGCTTAAGGATGGTGACATCAAATTCTACTAAAGCCTTTAGGGGTCCTTTTTCTCTTTGCATTCTTTTTCTTTAGTGTAGCATCAATATGCACATTCCTCAGCCACAGCCTAGCCAAGGACTAGGAACTCAGAGGGATGTAAACCTTTCCGAGAAACAGCTGCTTTCCTTTCTCCTCCCCCCCCCACCTCAAATTTATCACTGGGGTTCGGTGACTGCACTAGGAATCCAGGAATCCTAGAGGCCATCTTTTTTCCCCATTGTTGTTGTCATTATTGTTGCTGTCATTGTTGGAGAGGACAGAGAGAAATAGAGAGAGGAAGGGAAGACAGAGAGGGGGAGAGAAAGACAGACACCTGCAGACCTGCTTCACCGCTTGCAAAGCAAACCACACCCCACCCCCACAGGTGGGGAGCCCGGGGCTGGAACCAGGATCCTTAAACAAAACACTCTTAGCCCATTGCTCTGCCACCCAGCCCCCAACAGCTGTTTTTCTTACCAGTGCTTCTAGCAAAGAGCTGTTGCATCTAAATTTAACCCGCTAGCAGCTGAACTTTTGTTTGCAAATGGGTCTGAAATGTCATAAGCAATGTGAATGAAAAGACCCTCGGGCAAAAATTCAGGGCAACAGTGAGGAAACTTTAATTTTTAATTTTTTAATTTTATTTATTTTCCCTTTTTGTTGCCCTTCTTGTTGTTTACTTATTGTTGTTGTAGTTATTATTGTTGTTGTTATTGATGTATTCATTGATAGGACAGAGAGAAATGGAGAGAGGAGGGGAAGACAGAAAGGAGGAGAGAAAGACAGACACCTGCAGACCTGCTTCACCTCCTGTGAAGCGACTCCCCTGCAGGTGGGGAGCCGGGGGCTAGAACCGGGATCCTGATGCTGGTCCCTGTGCTTCACGCCATGTGCACTTAACCAGCTGCGCTACCACCCGATTCCCAGTGAGGAAACTTTAATGAGTTTTGTTGAAAAATCCTTCACCCAGATCCCAGACACGTTGAGTACAGCACAGTACGTATCACTTTTTGTTTCTTCTTCTATAAAATAGAACCAAGGGGCTGGGTGGTGGCACACCTGGTTGAGCGCACATGTTACAGTGCACAGGGACTGAGGTTTGAGTCCCTGGTCCCCCCCACCTGCAGGACTATAGGTGTCTCCTTGTCTCTCTTTCTCTCTATTCCACCCTTCCCCCTCGATTTCTGACCGTCTCTATCCAATAAATAAATAAATAAGATTTTTTAAATGTTTTAATTTTATTAAAAACTAATAAAAAATTGTAAAATGCAATAGAACCAAAATGATGCCCTGAAGGAGTATAATATGAAGACTGAGTAAGATAATGCATGTGAAAGTCAGTAGAGATTACCCAAAGGGTGGCAACACATAGGACTGGAAATGCCCAGTGCATCAAAGAATGTGTCTTGTTCCCATGAGAGAGAGGACTGGGGGGCACTAACCAGGTTGGCACTGACCTCATGCCACACAGGGATTCAGAGACCCAGGCTACTCCTGCTGGTTCTAGAGCCCGGTGATCACCTGCACCTGGGAAGCCAAGCAAATGGGGAGGGTTCCAGGAGCATCCACACCTGTTGTATTCGATGACTCAGGATAGAGCCTCAGGAACCAAACACACCCATCCAAAGAGATCTGTGTGCACCTGTGTTCATCGCAGCACAATGTGTAACAGCCAAAACCTGGATGCAACCCAGGTGTCCAACAACAGATGAGTGGCTGAGTAAGTTGTGGTCTAGATACACAAGAGAATACTGCTCAGCTGTTAAAAATCATGAATTCACCTTCTTTATTGTCACCAGGATTATTGCTGGGGCTCAGTGCTGGCACTTCTTCTTCTTCTAGCGTTTGCCAGTGCTGGCACTAAAACTTCAGCACTCTCAGCAGCCATTTTTTTTCCTTTTTATTTTATTTTTTTTTTTTTATTAAATAGTACAGAAGGAATTGGGAGAGGATGGGGAGATAGAGGGAGAGAAAGTTGGACAAATGCAGGCTTGTTTCACTACACATGAATCATTCCCCCTGCAGGTGAGGAGTTGGGGGCTCAAACCTAGGTCCTTATGCATGGCAATGTATGTGCTCAGCCAGGTGCACCACTACCCAGGCCCCTGAATTCACCTTCTTGGGATGGAGCTTGAAGGAATCATGTTGCATGAGATCAGCCAGAAAGAGAAGAATAGATACTGATGACCCCACTCTTGTACAGACGCTGAAAAGTAAGAACAGAAGAAGACATACAAAGCAGAACTTGGGCTGGGTTTGGTGTATGGCACCATAATAAGGGACTCTGGGGACTCTTGGAAACAGAGTTGGCAGTCAGCTGAGGTCAAGAACAAACCCTCATCACAGACCCCTGCGAGCGTCAACCCGGCTTTGACCTAGCACGTTATGATCGGGCCCTCCTCAATCGCTATGGAACAGGCCATGGCCGGTGCGCCGCTATGTTCCCTCGCTGGGGAGCCAGAGATGACCTGAACTGCCCCTGCAGCTCCAGACAGACTATGACCCACATAGTCAACGACTGCCACCTCTCCAGATTCAAAGGAGGTCTCGAAACTTGACATCAGGCTCAACCTGACGCTGTTGACTGGCTACGGAAGAAGGGCAAACGCTAGGAGAAGAAGAAGAAGGGCAGTAGTGCAGTGGGTTAAGCGCAGGTGGCGCAAAGCTGAAGGATCCGGGTTCGAGCCCCCCCGACTCCCCACCTGAAGGGGAGTCGCTTCACAAGCGGCGAAGTGGGTCTGCAGGTGTCTGTCTTTCTCTCCTCCTCTCTGTCTTCCCCTCCTCTCTCCATTTCTCTCTGTCCTATCCAATACCGAAGACAACAATAATAACTACAACAATAAAACAACAAGGGCAACAAAAGGGAATGAATAAATAAATAAATAAATATTTATTAAAAAGAAGGAAAGAAAATAAGGGACTCTGGGGGGACCCTGGGGGCTTTTAGGTCCTGGTGCTTGAAGGCAGAGAAGGAGCTAGGCGGAGGTGAGAATGTGTTGGAGAAAATTGAGAAATTTTACCCATGGATCAACAACTGTGTTTTCTATAAACCATTAATCTCCCCAGTTTAAAAAAAAAAAAAAGGAACAAAGGAAGGAGAAGAAGAAGCACAGAGACGAGTTGAGAGGAGCCAGTGTGTAGGAGCAGCATGCACAGCCACCAAGCTGTGGAGAGAGCTGTGTCTTCACATGCTGTTTCCACACTCTTCTGAGACCTCTCGCCAGGACCCGACCCCACCCCCCAAGGCGCACGCGGCTCAGCCCACCAACAGTCACGGTCCCCAAAGATTTACAGCCCCAGTACGATCCTCGTGCATACAGAGCGTTAGAAAAATCGTCTCTTGTGCATCCAACTCCAGCTTGCTGTTAAGTCTTCAAACAAAACCTAATTTGTATTCTCAGCTATGAGTGGGTTAAGGGCCAGAAGAAGCAGCCAGCCACTTTCAGGCGATCCGAGAGGTGGGCTAAATTCTCATAGACGGTAATTAGCACCCTGCTTCTTCCCTTGGCCCATCCAGTATTTTCAAATCAATGGCTCAGCATTAGTGATTCTGTTGGGATTGATTTAACAGTCTAATATGAAGTCTCAGCCCTTCTGTACAGGTTAATTACATGTGGTCTTATACATTCTAATTTAAAATACTGCCTTTGCAATTATCATCAGCAGTAAAATGGAGCACAAGTAATGAATCCAGGCTCGATTTTTTTTTCCGGAAGTAATGAATTGAAAAGCCGAAATGACTTTTAATTTCTTTGGCACTTACCATCTCAATCTCTCTCCTCTTGGGCAGGAAATATAAATCAGAGTCTTCTCCTTATTTCTGGCTGTTATGTAAACAGGGACGACTAACTTAAAGAAAGCAGGAGCCTTTGATTCCAGAAACAGCCGAGGTCTGCCTACCGGGGTTTGGGCCACCAGCAGGTCTGCTCCCTTTGGATGGATGTGCTGATTTGCATAGTTATAAACACTTGGTATCTGCTGTGAGGAAGCTACTGCTCGCCAGCTTTATAAATATTAATGATCTCATTAGGAGCTGTGTAGCTGTTAGCGAGTTACCCCAAAAGCTTGACACAGCAGGGTTATCCCTGCACAGAGACCAAGGTTCAAGCCCCTGGTCCCCACCTTCAGGGAGGAAGCTTCACAGGCAGTGAAACAGTGATGCAGGTGTTTCTCTATCTATCTTCCCTTTTCCTCTAGATTTCTTTGTCTCTAAAATAAATAAATTTTAAAATAATCCAAGGGCCAGGTGGTAATTGACCTGGTAAAGGACTGCCGTGTGCAAGATCCCAGGTTCAAGTCCCTGGTCTCCACCTGCATGGGGGTTGCTTCCTTCAGAAGTGGTGGAGCAGGATGGCAGCTGTCTTCCCCTCCCTTCTCTCTCTCTCTCTCTCTCTCTCTCATCTACCATCTATTTTTAGCTATATTTCCCTCTTACACTCTCTATTTTTCAGTGTCTATCACACTCTATCAAAAAATAAAATAAAATGGTGAATTCTAGGAAGAGTGGAGCCATCAAACAGGCACCCAAACCCCAGTGATAACCCTGATGGCAAAAAGAAAGAAAAACGAAGGAAGGAAGGAAGGAAGGAAGGAAGGAAGGAAGGAAGGAAGGAAGAGAGAGAGAGAGAGAGAGAGAGAGAGAGAGAGAGAGGAAGGAAAGGAAGGAGGAAGGAGAGAGTTCCAAACTAGAAAGAGCTAAGTGACTGTCCCAAAGTCACAGAGAG
The DNA here is from genome assembly GCF_950295315.1 of Erinaceus europaeus. NCBI lineage: Eukaryota > Metazoa > Chordata > Mammalia > Eulipotyphla > Erinaceidae > Erinaceus > Erinaceus europaeus. The sequence continues at coordinate 2,290,246 of NC_080168.1, read as the reverse complement.
CTGGGATCCAAGCCTGAACATATTTCACTACAAGCGCCATATTCCTTCTAGCTGGACAAGAAGCTAGTTTTTCCATCTTTATTTAGGGAAGCTGGAGGCTGCCCTCTTTCCCTGGGATCTGTCCTCCATATCTAAATGCCCCATCAGAAGATTCTTCTAAACAAAGACAATACTTTCTCAGGCACCAGGTGTGAGGATGCCTTTGTTTGTTGTTACTGTTGTTGTTTTCCAACTTTCTCCACCAGCAAATCAAACAATATTCTGGGAAATTAGCAAACTTTCTCAAAAGGACTCAATAATAACTATTTCTGATGTTTACTTCTCATCCATATGGATCGGTCACAACTACTCAACTCTGCCTTTGTAGCAAAGGCAGCAGCGAACAATGCAAAGATTAATGAGCATGGCTGTGTTCCAATAAAACTTTATTTATAGACACGGAAACATGGATTTCATGTCATTGTCTCACATCGCAAAATCTCTTTCTTTGGAGAATTTTTTCTTCCTCGACCATTTAAAAACATAAAATCCATTCTTAGACCACAGACTACACAAAAGCAGAGGGCCAGGGCTTGTTGAAAGCCACAATATACAACAAAGAAAGTTGGGATCTCTCCCCAAGGGCAGAGGGACTGGAGGTTATCAAACCAACAAAAAGACTTTTCTCTTCTTTTCTTTTTTTGTTCCTTCTTTATTAGTGATTTAATATTTGGTTTACAAAGTCATCAGATAACAGGTATAATCCCACACCGTTCCTACCACCAGAGTTCTGTGTCCCTTTCCCTCCACTGAAAAAAACTGTAGTGGCTTTCCCAAGGCCACAGATATGGGTTGACTATTATTTCTATATCTATATTTACAAATATTTGTCCTTTTTTTTCCCTGTGATTCTGCCTTCTCTTCCTTTCTAAGTCACACCTACGTCTGTTACTACTTCTGAGTGTCCTTCCTTTTTTCATTTCCTCTTTCTGGTCCTGATGGAATTGGAGTTCAGAGCCCTCTGGTCATCTTCCCCTAATATTTCTCCCCCACTGAGAGTATGGACCAAAATTCCTTTTTTATTATTATTATTATTAGCAATTCAATATTTATTTACAAAATTACACGTCAACAGGAGTATAATTCCACACTGTTCCCAACATCAGAGTTCTGAGTCCCAAGTGCCTCCACTGCAAACCACCATGGTTTTCCCAAGGTTGCAGACATGCGTTGTCACCTCTACAACTGTCTACATTTGCACATAATTGCCCCCTTTTTCTTCCAGGACTGGTCCTCTCTTCCCTTCCAAGCCACACATAATCCTATTACTTCATCCAAATATTTCTCCCCTTTTCATCCCCTCTCTCTCTGGGACCTGATGGAGCGGGAGTTCAGAGCCCTCTTATCCTCTTCCTCCTATCACTTCTTCCCCACTGGGAGTACGGATCAAAGTTGTTTTGGAACGCAGAAGGTAGGAGTTCTGGCTTCTGTAATTGCTTCTCCGTTGGATTTGGGAGTTGACAGGTTGATCCATACTTCCAACCTGTTTCAGTCTTTCCCTAGTGGGGTAGAGATCTGGAGAGGTAAAGTTCCAGGACACAATGGTGAGGTCTTCTGTCCAGAGAAGTCAGGATGGAGTCATGGCAGCATCTGCAACTTGGTGTCTGGAAGGTGGCAGGACATAAATGGAGACAAAGTGCTTGATGAACAGGAGCCAAAGATTAGGAACAGAGCAGATGAGATTAGGGATCCTAGGCTGGAACAAAGCTCAGAAGTCCATTTTAGGCATGTTTCTAGGGGCCCACGACTACGGCAGTTTTGCTTGAGTTGGAATCTAGGATGAGGTTGGATGAAAACATTGTCTGAGAAAATGGTGTCAGAGTAGAGGAAAAAAGGGCTCCAGAGTTGGATTAGGGAAGTGAGTAGCTCCCCAATCTTGAAAATATTCTGTGGATAGAATTAATGATTTACGGGGAGTTGGGCAGTAGCGTGGCAGTTAAGTGCAGGTGGCGCTAAAGCTCAAGGACTGGAGTAAGGATCCTGGTTTGAGCCCCCGGCTCCCCACCTGCAGGGGAGTCGCTTCACAGGCGGTGAAGCAGGTCTGCAGGTGTCTATCTTTCTCTCCCCCTCTCTGTCTTCCCCATCTCTCTCCATTTCTCTCTGTCCTATCCAACAACAACAACATCAATAACAACAACAATAATAACTACAACAATTAAACAACAAGGGCAACAAAAGGGAATAAATAAAAATGAAAAAAAAGAGAATTAATGATTTACTTCCATCCACCCAACCCAGGAGATATATATATGTGTCACCAGAGCCTGTGTAACCTCTGAGTCCCTATTGGTCTGGGCTCACAGCTCATGGTCACAGCTGGGAACATAGCAGGAAACTCATTTCAGGGCCTCCCTTGGAAGACTGGCAGTCCCTACCACAGCTGCTCTATGATGAGAGCATGGACCCGAATTCTCTATGGGGAGCTGAAGATGAGAGTTCTGGCTTCTGTAATTGTTTCTCCACTGGACATGGGTGTTGGCAGGTGGATCCACACCCCCAGCCTGTTTCTATCTTTCCCTAGTGGGGCAGGGGTCTGGGGAGGGGAGGTTCCAGGACATACTGGTGAGGTCGTCTGCCCAGGGAAGTCAAGATGGTAGCATCTGCAACTTGGTGGCTGAATGGCAATAAGATATAAAGCAGAAAAAATTGTTTAATAATCAGGAACCTAAAGGTAAGACTATAGCAGATAAGATTTGGGGGGTCTCTATTTTGGAAAAAGCTAGGAGATGGTGGTGGTGGCGGGGACTGAACCTAGATCTCAGAGCCCCAGGCAGGAGTCTTTTGCAGAACCATTACACTATCTCCCTATGTTCCCCTCCCTCTACCCCCTTCAAAAATATTTTATTTAATTTTGTAATGAGAAAGACACACCAGAGTCCGGCTCAGTTCTGGCTGATGGTGCTGCTAGGATTTGAACCTGGGACCTCAGAGCCTCAGACATAAACCCTCCCCAGCATCTGGCTGTAATAACATTTGTTTTCCTTCCCTGAGGGTATGTGGGAGCCACAAGTTCAAGATCAAGGTGTTGGCAGAGTTCGACTTCCAAGGGTCCTTTCTTGACATGCTGATGGCCGCCTTCCCTCTGTGTCTCTGTGTGGCTTTTTCTCTGTGTGGGTCTGTGTCCTGCCCTATCGCAGCCTAACCTAATGGCCTCATTTCAACCAAGCTGCCTCTTCTATATTCTTGTAATATATTTATTTGTTATTGGACAGACACAGAGAGAAATTGAGAGGGGGGAGATAGAGAGGGAGAAAGTCAAAAAGACACCTGCAGCTCTGCTTCACCACTCATAAAGTTCCCCCCCCACCCGCACAGGTGGGGACCAGGGGCTTGAACCTGGGTCCTTGTGCGCTGTAATGTGAGCGCTTAACCAGGTGCACCATCACCTGGCCCCTCCAAGCTGCCTCTTTAAATGCCCTAAATACAGCCTCCGGCTGAGGTAATGGGGTTAAGATTTCAGTTTGGGGAGGAGGCACAAATTCAACCCGTAATATGTAGTCAAGTCAACATCCACGGAACTGGGAAGTAGACCCCACCTGCTAAAGGTGGGAGAAGAGGCAGATATGCTGGTAGAGAACTGACTAAGGCTGACTAAAGCTGCCAGGGCCCTGAGAACCAACATCCTCTCAAACACTTCCATCCTTGAGCACCACGCCCAGGGCCCACATGGCGCTCGGCTTGCCCTGGGATGGTTGACTGCTGAGCACATCTGGACTGATGTAGGGGGGCTCCCCCTCTGGTCCTTCAACACGAGGTGCTTCCTGAGGCAGAAGCTGGTGCTGGGTATCTGGTGCATCCTCCTGTCTTTCTCTCCCCCTCTCTGTCTCCCCTCCTCTCTCCATTTCTCTCTGTCCTATCCAACAACAGCAGCAATGGCAACAGTAACAATAATAACAAGTCCAACAAAATGGGAGAGATGGCCTCCAGGAGCAGTGGACCTTGGCTGATTTTCTGTGGAAACACCGAATCTTTGTCCAGAGAAGTCATGACGAGTAAGATCTGGCACAGCAGAAAGAGCTGTGGTGGCCAGAGTGCTACGGACCGTTATGTTCTACGCGACACCCTGATTTCTCACCCAACTGAAGCCTGAAGTCATGGTCATGATCCTGTGAATGTCATTTTCTCTCTCTCTCATAATCCACGGCCTGATTTTAAGGTGAGGAAACAGATTCTTTGTAGACATGAAGGGGAGTAAATCGCTGTGACTGGACCCTGGGGTGCTGCTGCAGGCTTCCTGTTTGTGCAGTCAGTGTTGCTTTCTCTCAAGGTGATAGAGAATAACCTGGGTGGGAAGACTCTTAAGCAATAACAAAGGAAGCTTCCCAGCCCTTCCAGTAAATCTCTGAGCCTCTTCCCTTTTCTTCTGGCTTTTCATCACTACATACATACTCCTCCCCTGATGTTGCAACTTTTTAAATAACTTTATTTCTTCCCACCACCTGTAAAGAAAAGAAACAATGGGAGATGGAGCCAAGATGACAACTGGGAAGCAGCTACTGGCTTGAGCTCCTACAACATCTGCTGGAAACGCCACCAGGTTCTGGATGCCAGCAGGATGCTGGCCAGGCTTCCCTGGGCAGACGACCCCACCAATGTGTCCTGGAGCTCCGCTTCCCCAGAACCCTGCCCCACCAGGGACAGAGAGAGGCAGACTGGGAGTATAGATCGACCAGTCAACGCCCATGTTCAGTGGGGAAGCAATTACAGAAGCCAGACCTTCCACCTTGTGCATCCCACAATGACCTTGGGTCCATGCTCCCAGAGGGATAGAGAATGGGAAAGCTATCAGGGGAGGGGATGGGATATGGAGATTGGGTGGCGGGAAATGTGTGGAGTTGTACCCCTCCTATCCTGCGGTTTTGTTAATGTCTCCTTTTTTAAATAAATAAATAAATAAATAAATAGAAAAGAAACCATGGAAGGAAGGAAGGAAAGAAGGAAGAAAAAGTATCATATCTATTAGTTTTGGCATCAAAAGGGAGAGTCAAATCCAGGTTCTGATCTGGTTCATTTTAAGACCAAAAATAATTCCCCCTTTCTGTCCAGCAGACAGAGGTCCAGCGGAAATATGTGAAACACTCACAGTAAGGATTTCCAAGGAAATTGATGGAGAAAGTCCCATCTTGGAAGAATATGCCAACCAAGTCATCAGCTTAGCAATAGCCTGTGTGAGTCAAGGGGAATTCCAGCTACAGTGATGTCCACAGACGAAACCAGTGAAGAAACAGAGAGAAAGATACTGCCAACCTCTTATTTCCTGTTATCCCAGTCAGTTACCACGGTGATGACAACATCACCGGCAGCTCCTCTGCTTAGGAGTGGGTGTCTCCCGGGGAGCAAATTCTCCCACCGACAGCCTTCTAGACACACACCACCCCACACACAAAGGTGGGAGGAGAATGGAGGAGGGAAGTCAGTTCTAGAGTCTCCTCCCAGTTCCCTGTTCCCAGAACCGGCATCACCAAGGTACCAACTCTCCTCAAATTTTAAGTAGAGACTAAATACCAGAAAACGCTTGAATCAAGAGCAAGAAGAAATGACGGGAGGGAAGCTGATTCTCCATTCATTCCCTCAGGGTCACATCATGGCTGCACCCCTGTCAAGAGCAGAAACTGGTTTCACGAACACGACAGATGTGAGAAACAATAACGTCCTCGACTCACATGTTCCAGCGATTTGACGGGGTTGTAAAAGTAGAATAGCCTCCAGATAAAAACCTGGCTTCTGAGATCACAGGCCCTGTTGCCATAAAACTCCCCTGTAACCACTCAGACCCAGGGAGATAACTGCAGACCCACTTGTACAATTTTTCCCAAGTGTACTAAAAAAATTTTAATATCAGACACAATAAAGCCTGTTTGCTTCCGGACAAAGATATGAGAGGGTCAAGAAGGGAGTGGCTTTGAGAGACTTTCTCATTCATTCATTTTGAGGAGTTCCTATTGCTCTTCACACCAAGGACCAGGGTTCCTACAGACAGGGAGAAAATTTTCATCCCTGGTTTTTCTGTGACTTGTCAAAACTGAGCCTGGGACAACCCGGGCCGGTACCCACACTTCAAATGCAACACTCAGAGATTGTCACTCTGACAAGGTGTAAAGATTAGTCCCCACTCTCCACACCAAGCATTAACCAAGATAGTTTCCCCAAGGTCTTAGATATGGATTAACTTTTTTAAAATTTTTAATTATATTTATTTATTTATTTATTGCATAGAGACAGCCAAAAGTTGAGAGGGAAGGGGGAGATAGAGAGGGAGAGAGACAGAGTGAGTGAAACCATTCTGCCCTTGTCTTTCACCGCTTTCCATATGTCACTAAGCATAATCACCTCCGATCCACCCACTTTCTCCCAAACAATACAGTCTCATCTTGGATTGTGGAGTAGTGTTCCAGCATCTTCACCCAGTCACCTGTCCTTGGGCATTTAGGTTGTTTCCATACTTGGGCATCTTCTCAATGGAAGCACTTGAATTCTTTGTACCAGCCCTTTCTGCTTTTCCAGGAACTCACTCAGGAAAGCCATTTGCATGCAGTTTTTGTCAACCTCCCTTCCCAAATATAAGGACAATGTTTCTCCTGGAGACTGAGCTGTTGAGGGGCCAGGCAGTGGCACACCTGCTTAAGCACACACATTACAGTGTTCAAAGACCCAGGTTCTAGCCCCTGGTCCCCAGTTGCAGGAGAAAGCTTCACAAGTGGTGAATCAGGGTTGCAGGTGTCTCTCTGTCTCCCTCCCTCTCTATTTCCTTCTCCCTTGTCAGTTTCTCTCTGTACCTATCAAGCAAATAAATATTTTTTCCAAAGAGATTGAGTGGTTGAGCTCTGCTGGTCATCTTTCTGGGTGTGACACCCCCACACACCTCCAAACTCCCCAGAGCCATCAAGTCACCAATCCCCTGTTCCCAGGTTGAACCTGGCCCCTAGCAAGTTCAGGTATGAGTCAGGGCTGTTCTGATTACAGTCTCAGACCCTGTTTAATTCAGTGGGAAAAAATCCCCTCAGAAAGACAACTGTGTGGACACCTAAGGCAGTCAGGCTCTGTTTCCCTTACTTGAGAGGAAAGAGGAAAAGGGGAGGACACCAGGAAGGAGGAGAAAGAGATGAAGAGAGACACCTGCAGCAACACTTCACCACTCAGGAAGCAGAGCAGGTGCGTGAACCTGGGGCCTTGCTCGTAATATGTGGGCTCAGCTGGCTGCACCACTGCCTGGCCCCAGTCCTGTAACTTCTAACTAGAGAAGTGGGGGACAGAGACCTCTTAGGTGCTGAGTGAGCCAAGTTGAGGGCACAACAGGGGCCTGACCATTGCAATACCCTTCAGCTCTCCTGGGCACAGCCCAGCAACGGGGCTACCCATCACGTGGGTGGAAGTCACGCCTCGGGCTCTGACTCCCGCGGGACAAAGAAGCCCAGAGTGTGTATGGCCACTGGCTCTTGGGCATCACTGGCAGGCACAGCAAGAAACTCTCTCTGCCCTGCAGATAGACTGAACATTCAAACAACTGATCGCTTACACTGCAGTGATAGCATATGGGAGTGGGTGCAACTGCTGACTCTAAGAAGGAGAATAAAGTAACACATTTGCTTAATGGGGATTAGGTGGTCTCAATTTAAAATATACCAGGGAAGGGAGCTGAGCGGTGGAACGCCTGGTTGCGTTCACATGTTACCATGGTCAAGGTACTGGGTTCAAGACCCTGCTCCCTACCTGCAGGGAGGACATTTCACAAGGGGTGAAGCAGGTCTGCAGATGTCTTTCTCTCTATCTCCCCTGTCCTCTCAATTTCTCTCTGTCCTATCAAATAGAATAAAAAGAAAGGAAAAGAAGTTAGAAAGAGAGGGAGAAGGGAGTCAGGCAGCAGCGCAGCAAGTTAGAAAGAGAGGGAGAAGGGAGCCAGGCAGCAGCGCAGCAAGTTAGAAAGAGAGGGAGAAGGGAGTCAGGCAGCAGCGCAGCAAGTTAAGGATCTGGGGCTGGGAGAGGAGTCCTGTAGTTACAACACTTTTCATCCTCCCCCTTCCTCTCAGAGGTTCCGGCAGCCTTTGCTGGCTGAAAGGGAATTCGGGGAGGTGAGACCCCCACCTGAAAGAAAGCAGGCGGAACCAACATCGGTGGAGCAGGCAAGAGTGTAGTTTACTGTCTTCAGCAGAGCCTTTATAATGTCAGCTGATAGACATCTCAGACATGCACGATAGTCAGGCTGAGTTGTTACATGAGGGCTGCTGTGTCCTGGAGCTCAGTGTTCTGAGTCTCTGTGCCTCCAGGAAATAAATCGTGTGCGATTCACCGGACGCTATTTTCTAAGTTTGTTTTTTTCTTTCTGTTTTTACCAGAGCACTCCTCAGCTCTGGTTGATGATGGGTGGGGTTCAGGGCATCAGGTCTAGGGACTTGAGACTTCTGAAAGTCTAAAATCATGCCGTGTCCCCCAGCCTCTCCTAACTCTGCTAAGACTACTTCTTTGTGCATCCAATGGAGCTCATGTAGGCATCTGCAGACTACACACCATCTGCAGACTACACACCACAACACAATGAAAGCATCTAGAACCTGCGGGGGACTCAACCATCTGCGTAAGGGGCGCGTAGCCTGGGTGACGACGTGCACATCCTGACCCCAGAATCCAATATCTACAAGGGGAGCAGGTCAGACGCTCAGTGGGACATACCTGAGCCCAGGATGGCTGTGCCCTGCCCTCAGGCCGGGCAGGTTGAGACTCACTCCTCAAAAACCCACTGGCACCAAATGCAAATGTTCACACACTCAGTGATCTCACTTAGCCCTGACTAAGCGGATTTTTAGTCTCTTAGAGCCCCTCTGCTTTGCAAAGTCAACATGTGTTAGCCATAGATAAGATAAACCATGGCTATTTTTAAAAAATAATAAATAAGTCAGTAACCAGCTGCTCTCTGGTCCAGAGAAGCCCTGCTGGGTGGCTGAGCAATATTATCAGACACCTAAAGCCCCTTCCAGTTTCCCAGTACCCTAGGAGCCCCCTTGCACCCTCCCTTCCTAACTAGTGATCCCCATGGCTTAGCCGCTGGGCAGCCTTTTGCTGAGAGGGAGAATTTCCCACACCTGCAAATGGGTCAGAGTATCACCCAAGTAAAACCTGGGTGTGCTACTGCCACCTGGTGGTCATGTTTTTTTCTTCACTCTGCCCCCAGTCCCTGAACTCTCTACAGCCAGTGTCTCAAAAAGTGAAATCAGAGTACATATGGCCTAAGCTCACAGGGACATGTGTCTAGAAAGTCGTAAATTCTCAAAATCTAACTGGCATTGGCCACAAAGTCCAGAAAGATCACTCCACAATCAGATTCTTGTCAGACACTAGACCACAGAATATTCCAATCTGCCTAGGGAGAGCTTGACCAATGTCAGGGTGGACGGTAAGACTGCAGTCAAGAAGAGAACTAGTGGGTGGAGGGTAGACAGCATAGTAGTTCTGCAAAGAGACTCTCAAGTCTGAGGTTCAATCCCCCGGCACCACCATAAGCCTGAGCTGAGCAGTGCTCTGGTGAGAGAGAGGGGGGGTGGGAGGGGGAGAGGGAGAGGGAGAGAGAGAGAGAGAGAGAGAGAGAGAAAACTAGGCAAGGACAGGAAGCAATGGAGTCATGCATCATGGTCATGGTTGGGGAGGTAGATTGCCCCAGACCTTGGGGATACAGTGGCAACATCCCAGACTAGGTCAGAGCAGGGGTCTGAGATTTACCTCAGTGCCAGCCTTTGCTGGGAACCTAAAGAAAAAATCTGCAGTGCCACTGATGTCGCTGATGTTACCCATGATGGTGGTGAGGATAATAATGGTGGTAGTGGTAATGTTGGTAATAATGGTAACAGTGATGATGTAACAATGGTGGTGATGCTGGTGGCAATGGTAGCGATAGGGGCAATGATGGTAAGGGCAGGAGTGGTGATGGGAATATGAGGATGGAAGCTGTGTTGGTGGTGGCAGCAGTGGTGATGGTGGTGGTGCTGGTGGTGACCTTGGTGCTGATGTGATGACTGCTGTCATGATGACAGTGGTGAGAGTGCTGACAGCAAAGATGCCCTGGGGGATGAAGATGGTGGCGATGTGAGTTCGCAGGTTATCAAGCAAGGTTTATATCCTAGGCAATCTATTAAGTATGTACTATGTGTTTTTCCTTTACTCTCTGGTGCAACCCAATCAAATTATCTATCCCCAAGTTCACCTATGAAAACAACCGAGTCTCTCCGAGAGTTAAGAAGTCCATCCAGTTGGCGCAAAGCGCAAGGACCAGCGTAAGAAGTCTATCCAGGTGGTCTGGGAGGTGGTACAGAGGATACAGCACTGGGCTCTCAAGTATAAGACAGCATCAGCCAACTTGTCACAAATATAAGCACAGAGAAGAGTCTAGCTTTCCACTAATGGCAGGGTACTTTGTCTGACTTTCAGATGTCTCTAGGAACAGCCTGCTTGAGGCAGGTGCCAAGCTCAGCTTCATACCCTCCAGGGAAACATGTCAGGCTTCCCGGAGCAGCTCCCAGGGACAGATAAGGAAGACTGTGAGGCCTACAAAACCCAGCCAGAACCACTGCTGCTCAGCTTAGGGCCTCGGTCTGTCGTGTTGAAAGATGAGGAGGGGAAGGGCTCCATCCCAAGAAGCCTTTCTGCAAAAACCGGAAGACTCCTGTGACATCATCTGAGACAGGCGTCCACCTATCCATCCCTTTCAGACATGATCATAGCCTTGGGTTCAGCTTTTTTTTTAAATATGTTATTTATTTATTTACTTAGTTGGATGGAGAGAAATTGAGAGGGAAGGAAAGATTGAGAGACAGAGAGACAGAGAGACGCTGGCAATATTGCTTCGCCACTTGCAAAGCTTTCCCCCAGCGAGTGAGGACCCGGGACTTGAACCTGAGTCCTTGTGCATTATAACATGTGCGCTCAGCCAGGTGCGCCATCACTCAACTCGATTAGCACTCTCAACCAAGTGAAGAGACAGGAAATAGACAAGCCGCTGCTCTAATTACCCGTCATCCCACTTGTGCCCACACTGGGAACCCCTGGAGTTCCTTGGGGCTTGGGATTGTCACCATTGAATCTATTTCTCTTATCTTGGTGGGCAGAAAATTGACAGCTGGATGTTAGTTTCCCTCCATCGTGACTGGAAGTTCTATTGCTAATCAGGCCTCAGCACCAAATGAACATCACTCTGACTACTAGTCATTTAAATAGAAGCCACAGTTGTGTAGAAATCTATTGATTAATGAGACCAAGAGAACTCCCAGAGCAGCACTCTGGCATAAGTGATGCCAGGGACTAGACTCAGAAGCCCATGCTTGTAAGTCCCGCCCTCTGCCACTATGCCAGCTCCCAAGCCACCGTCTCTTCTCCAAGTCAAAGAACTTGAGAGCTTGCAAGGAAATGAAATATCCTTTGGTCTGTGCCCACCACCCACATAGGCAGAAGCAGAGGCACCAGGAAAGAGAACCACTCAGAGCAACCAGTGGTGGGGTGCAGAGTCGGTACTGGGCCTCCAGTCCATAGCCTTCTCCCCATGACCCCCTACTGCTTCCCTCCGACCAACTCTGAAAACTGACAGGACTTTGTCTGTCACGGGTAAATGTCGATGAGACTTTTCACACTAAAATGTAAGAAAGGACTTCCAAGATATGTCCAACAATTTATAACATAAGGTATAAAATGTATTATAAAATAATTTATAAAATGCCAAAGCTCTCCAGAAATTACTCTCTTGTGCATAGTTCCAGCTATAAAACATTTTCGAGGAGCCAGGCAGTGGTGCACCTGGTAGAGTGCATACCTTACAGTGTGCAAGGACCCAGGTTCAAGTCTCAAGCCCCCACCTGCAGGGGGAATGCTTAATGATCAGTGAAGCTGTGCTGCAGGTGCCTCTCTCTCCCTCTCTCTCTCTCTCTCTCCATCTCTATCTTTCCTTTCCCTATCAAATTCTCTCTCTATCCAAAATAAATAAATAAATATATTAAAATAGAACTTATAGAAAGCATTTTAGAGCATTATAAATTAAACTATTCCCGATGCATACTATTTTTGGCCGTAAATACTGCACATTCTTATCTGGTGCGGCTTGCTTTAATAAGACTGCCCTAGAAGGGGGAACAGAGTCTCAATCCCAAGAATTCAGGTAAGTAGGGTCAGAGAAGAAAAAAAGTGTCTTGGTCAGTATCCACACAGATTTCACACATTTGCAAGGAAAGGTTACTAAGTAGCAGCAGGGAGATAGTTTGGAGCTAGTGTGAAAGAATTGCATGCCTGAGGCTACAGAGCAGAGGAGGAAATGTGGGAAAGGGTCAGGGAGAGATACCTCAGCAGGCAGGTCTCTTTACAAGTTTGTATCAGCCATGGTCCAACTATTCTGCATGGCCAGCAAAGAGCTGTAACTCCTCAAACACAGACAGAGGTCAATGGAGCCACAGCTCCGGGCACCAGAGTGCCTGACCACCACCCACTGGAGCTGATGGGAAGGAGGGAGCGTACTACAGAATCTGTGGAGATCCTCATAGTGATGAAAGACCTCTCTCAATTTCTCTCTGTTCTGTCTAATACGATGTGGGGGAAATGAATGTGTATCTGGAATTTAGAATGACAGCTGAGAAGAGATGTAGAGGGGAAGACAGTTACAACCAGTAGCTTCAGTGTTTCTCAATCAGTTTCTCTCTCTCTCTTTATTTATAAAAAGGGAAAACTGGGGGGGCTGGGCAGTAGTGCAGTGGGTTAAGAACAGATGGCACAAAGTGCAAGGACCAGCATTAAGATCCCAGTTTGAGCCCCCAGCTCCCCACCTGCAGGGGAGTCGCTTCACAGGCGGTGAAGCAGGTCTGCAGGTGTCTATCTTTCTCTCCCCTCTCTGTCTTCCCCTCCTCTCTCCATGTCTCTCTGTCCTATCTAAATGCAACAACATCAATAACAACAGCAACTACAACAATGAAACAACATAGGCAACAAAAAGGAAAATAAATATATATAAAAAGTTTTAAAAAATTAAACACTAAAAAAAAAAAAGAAACAAACAAACACTGCCAAAAACCATAGGGTAAGAGGGATATAACTCCACATAATTCTCACCACCAGAACTCCCTATCCCATCCCCTCCCCCTGACAGCTTTCTTATTCTTTATCCCTCTGGGAGCTTGGACCCAGGGACATTATGGAGTTCAGAAGATGGAAGGTCTGGCTTCTGTAATTGCTTCCCTGCTGAACATGGGCTTTGGTTTCCATACTTCCAGCCTGTCTCTCTCTTTCCCTAGTGGGGCAGGGCTCTGGAGAAGCAGGCCTCCAGGACACACTGGTGAGGTCGTCTGCCCAGGGAAGTCTGGTTGGCATCATGTTAACATCTGAAACCTGGTGGCTGAAAGAAGAGTTAACATAGAAAGCCAAACAAATTGTTGACTAATCATCTTTTTTCCCTCCAGGCTTGTCTCTGGGGCTCAGTGCCAGCACTATGAATCCACTGCTCCTGGCAGCCATTTCTTCCACTTTACTGGACAGGACAGAGAGAAATTGAGAGGGAGAAGGGAAATAGAGAGGGAGAGAGGAAGATAGACACCTACAGCCCTTTCTTACTGCTTGTGAAGGGACCCCCTTCCTGGTGGAGAGCCGGGGACTTGAACCAGGATCCTTGCTCGAGTCCTTGCGCTTCATATTATGTGCACTTAACCCAGTGCACCAATGCCCAACCCCCTTTCTCAACCAGTTTCCTGCAATCGCCCTTTCCTCTGGGTTTTGAGGAGTCATGCTAAAAGTTATGAGAAAGTAAAAGCAGTGTTTTTGTCAGAATCCTCCACTGCTAGGGCAGGAGCTGGAGGTCAAGGGCATGGCTCTCACAGGCAAGCCTGCCAACCCCCTCTGCTCTCCCCTGCTGGGGTGGCTCCTCTCCTGCTCTTACTCCCCACTTCTTCTCCGCTCCCCCAGAGCAAGGAGCATGACGTCAGGAAAACCCCCAGAGGAGAAACTGAACCACGAAGGACCCCACGACAGAGCAAGGGTTAAGGAACCTGCTCCCCCTCTTCATGAATTCCCATCCAGTCATTAAAAATGATAATTACAATGACTGCAGCAACATGGGAAGAAATGCTTATGATATAATTAATGCTAAGTGGAAAAATGCAGAACACAAAACGATAGCTATGATTATGACTCTTTAAATTATATGTTCACGGGGACCAAAAAAAAAAAAAAAAAAACTGGAAGCGAACATGGAAAAAATAAAAATAGCTTAATTTGCCAAGGATGACAGTGCTATCATGAGTGGGGTTTTCTTTTTTCTCCCTCTTTCTATTCAATTGATGACTCCATAATGCCAAGCAAATTTTTTTAATTTTATTTATTTATGTTCTCTTTTGTTACCCTTGTTGTTTTTATTGTTGTCATCGTTGTTAGATAAGACAGAGAGAAATGGAGAGAGAAGGGGAAACAGGGAGAGAAAGACAGACACCTAAAGATTTGCTTCACCGCCTGTGAAGCGACTCCCCTGCAGGTGGGGAGCGGGGGGCTCGAACCAGGATCCTTACACTGATCCTTGTGCTTTGCGCCACATGTGCTTAACCTGCTGCACTACCACCCAACTCCCGCCAAGCAAATTTTTTGAACACTGGAATAAAAAACAGACTTGAGAATGTGTGGAAGTGGAGAGCCTAAGGAGTCATTCTGCTTCACCTGAGGGGGAGAAGGAGGACCTGGTGGGACTGTTAGGTTGAAATGAATCTGACTCACAGGCTGCTTACAGAGCAAATGCAACCAGCCAAGCATCTATGAGTACGGGCTTGGAGCTCAAATCTAAAGGGCCAGAGAGACAGCTCAGTGGCTAGAGTGCCTGCCTTGTCATGCACACAACCAATGTTCCACCTCTGACACCACTTGAGAAGTGCTGACACCAGGGAAAGCTCTGGGTCTGTGATATCTCAATCTCTCTCTCTCTCTCTTTCTCTCTCCCTCCCTCCACTTCTTTCTCTCTCTCCATCTCCCTCTCCTTCTCTATCTTTTTTGTCTTTTTTTTTGAGATTTTATTTATTAATTAATGATAAAGATAGGAGGAAATGGTGAAAAAGAACCAGACATCACTCTGGTATATATGTGGCCAGGGATTGAACTCAGGACCTCATGCTTGACAGTCTAATGCTTTAGCCACTGTGCCACCTCCTGGACCACTTTTCTGTCTTTTTTATATTATCTTTCTTTAATGGATACAGACAGCCAGAAATTGAGAGGGAAGGGAGTGATAGAGAGGTAGAAAGACAGAGAGACACCTGCAGCACTGCAATAAAAATATTTTTAAAATAGGCAAAATATAGGTAGGTAGATAGATAGATAGATAGATAGATAGATAGATAGATAGGCAGACAGACAGACAGACTACTGCAGTTTCTGCTGAAGGGAGTTGGGGACACAAAAATCCAGTGGTGGGAATGATGTGGGATTATGCCCCTATTATTTTATACTTTGTAAATAAACATTAAATCACCAGTAAAAATAAGTGAAGGGCTTGTCTCAAGGACAAGGAGTGCTGGCAACCTCAAGGAGGGAGAATTAGATGACAGCCAGTGGAACAAGAGCTGGAGAGACTCTGGAGTAATCCGGCTCACTGGGGATCAGGACAGAACTGGAGAGACTCTGGAGTAATCAGGCGGCTCACTGGGGATCAGGAAAGAAGTCAAGAGGCTGCATGAGCCAGTGGTCAGGCATCTGACCCTCCTGCAGGCAGCCTTCTCCTGTGACCACCCCTGCCCACAACAGAGGCACCACTCTGATGCTAGAACTGCTGTTACCATCATGCTGTTTACCTGTCAGGTATTTTCAGAGCCAGAGCTCCCAGCAGTATCTGAGTTCAAGATGGTGAGCTGTGAAAGTAATATGCACCAACCAGTGACACCCTCCTAGAGATGTCCTCCTCCTCATATAGTAAGAGGGACATTGCAGGTGTGGTTCAAGCTAGAGGTAGGCATGGCGAGATTAGCCTGGGTCATCACAAGTGTCCTCCCTAAGTGAGATGGAGGTGGTGGGGACTCATAGTCAGAGGAACTGTGACTGCAGAAGTCAGGGTGATATGGGGCCACAAGCCAAAGAATGTGGGCAGCCCAGAACAGCCAGAAAGTACCAGGAAATAAGTTCATGAGACTCTTCAAGGGAAACACATCCCTGGTCACAGATTGATTTCAGCCCAGCAGAACTGATCCTGGACTTCTGACCTCTAGAACTTTAAGATGACGAATTTGTGTCATGTTGAACCACTATGGCTTTGGGCACTGGTTACAGTAACAATGGAAACTTACACACAGGTTGAAATCCAAGCGCCAGAGCAACAGCAAACAGGGCTTCTTTCTCTTTTAATTCCACCTGCTGGTGCTGTCCCTGGGGGAATGGGATGTTAGGGGAAAGACATGGAATAGTATTAGAGAACAACTGACTCAGAGCAGCACGGATTCCCTGAGTGAAGGGAGGAAGACTTCCAGGAAGCACGCAAGCTTGTCAGTCTACAAAGAGTCCAAATACATCAAGATTTGCCTCTGGAGAAGACCTTCCTTTAAGTGCCTGACATGCGTAACTCCCAGACAGCTCTGTGATGCCCTCCAGGATCACAGGATCCTACGGGGGGACATCCACACAGGAGCAAGCCAGCAGGAATTCCTCCTGGAGCTCTAGCCATGAGTCCTAACAACTGAGACAAGATAGTCTCTAGGCTATGAAGCCTAACTCTAACGATATCAACATCCAAGAATATAAGGGGCTGGTCAACAATAATGTTCCATCAATACAATAAAATACAAGGGAGCTTTTTAATGTAGATCCATATTTATTGACATGGACAGTTACCCCTAATATATGAGGTCTAAAAAGCAAGTCACTAAACACCATGTATATACAGCATATACAGAGGAAGAATGCATATACACACAAGGAGATAATACACAGACACACAGGGAGACTACATCACACAGGGAAAATGCATATGCACACAGAAGAATGAATATAAACACAGAGAGGATGCACACACCCAGAGAGAATGCACACACCCAGAGAGAGAGAGAGAGAGGACATATACACACAGAGAATGCACACAGAGAGAGAGCATATACACACAGAGAATGCACAGAGAGAGCATATACACAGAGAATGCACACAGAGCATATAAACACTGAATACAGACAGAGCATATACACACAGAGAATGCACACAGAGAGAGCATATACACAGAGAATGCACACAGAGCATATACACAGAGAATGCACACAGAGAGAGCATATACACACAGAGAGAATGCACACACAGGATACACACAGAGAGAGAACATATACACACAGAGAGAACGCACACACAGAGAGAGCATATACACACAAAGAATGCACACAGAGAGAGCATATACACACAGAGAGAATGTACACACAGAGAGAGAGCATATACACACAGAGAGGATACACACACAGAGCATATACACACAGAGAGAATGCACACAGAGAGAGTGCATATACACACAGAGAATGCGCACAGAGAGGGCATATACACACAGAGAGAATGCACACACAGAGAGAGAGCATATACACAGAGGATACACACACAGAGAGAACATATACATACAGAGAGAATGCACACAGAGAGAACATATACACACAGAAAATGCACAGAGAGAGAGCATATATACACACAAGAATGCACACAGAGAGAGCATATACACAGAGAGAGAATGCACAAAGAGAGCATATACATAGAATGCACACAGAGAGCATATACACACAGAGAGAATGCACACAGAGAGAGAATATACACACATAGAGAATTCACAGAGAGAGAGCATATACACACAGATACACACAGGATACATACACAGAGCATATACACACAGAGAGAATGCACACAGAGAGCATATACACAGAATGCACACAGAGAGAGAGCATATACACAGAATGCACACAGAGAGAGAGCATATACACACAGAGAATGTGCACAGAGAGAGAGCATATACACACAGAGAATGCACACAGAGAGAGCATATACACACAGAGAAGATGCACACACAGAGAGAATGCACACTGCTGAGAACCATGTCTTCCCTAGCAGGCCACCTACTGATCAGTCACCAGGAATATAATCCTCACAGCTGCCCAGTACGTAAGGGACGGCAGTCCCCACTTGTCGGTGTTCATGCGGGGTGACACCCAGCAGGAAGGCAAATCCAACCAGTTCTCTCTCGCTCGCTCGCTCAAGGGACGACACGAAGCAGAGACGCCGGGGAGAAGTGATGTGTTCTCAAATCTCAAATCTCATTTATTGGGAGGTGGACATGAGTTTAAATAGAAAACCAAACAAAGGGCATTATTGAAACATGTCAGAAATCACAGGTTTCTTAAAGGTCAGCTTGCCCCTATGGTAGGGGGCTGGTATGACAGGAATTGATGAGATACAAGACGAGATACATGACTCAAGCAACTTAATTATCCAAAGGTATTTGGAAGAAGCATAGGGGTTAAACCAGTAGGGTGAGACAGAGAGAAGATGGATATCAAAGGCCATATAGTTTGGAATTTCTCTTGTCTGGTGTCTGAGGTGTATGATGGAGTGTGTGATAAGGTGTGTTCTCCTCTGTGATTAGAAGGTGAGGTGAACTTTGAGTAAATGAACCTTAAAGTAGGCAACCATGTGGCCTGCAGTTAATGGAGAGAAGTAGTGAGGTTTTTGTGGGCCTGAGAGTCAAGAAGGGAAGAACTAAGTCTGAGAGACGTGGTTTCTCCCCTTTGCTCACCTCGGCAAGGGAGACTTACAAGGGGGTGTCTTTCCCAGACCTCCACCCAGGGATGGGGGGAGTCCTCCCTAAGCTCTATCAAGCTTACACAGAGCCCCACACCCACTGTCTCAGGTTCAAGAAAACTGAAACTCAGAGAGATGAAGTGATTTGCCCTCAGGGTTTAACCCTGACCTGCCCGGCTCCATGAAACACTCTGTCCACTACATGGCTCTGTGATATTTCAGCTCAAGAGCTTTCAGGGTTTCAGGCAGCAGAAATTCAGAAAGGCCAGAGGATGTTTATGGGGGAAAAAGGAAGATGACAAGTTCTGAAGAGCTAGTCGGCAGGAGAGCTTAGGACTTACATACATAGATCCCAGATTTAATCCCCAGCACTGTATATGCCAGTAATGAATGATGCTCTGGATCTCTCTCTCTCTCTCTCTCTCTCTCTCTCTCTCATAAAAATAAACTTTTTTTTTGGCCTGGCAACATAGTTCACTTGGATGGTGCACCTGCTTTGCTATTTACACAAGTCAGGTTTGAACCCAGCCCCCACCACACTAGAGGAAGTCTAGTGCTGTGCTGTGGTGTCTTCCCCTTTCTCTCTGTCTCTTATGTGGAAAAATATCAGCTCAGAGCAGTGAAGCCCTGATGACAACTACAGGAATCATAAATTAATAAATCTTGTTTTAAGTTTTTGTTTTTGTGTTTTTTGCCTCCAGGGTTATTGTTGGGGCTTGATGTCTGCACTACAAATCCACTGCTCCTGGAGGCCATTTTTTCCCTTTTTTCCCTTGTTTTTTTTTCCCCTTGTTGTTTATCGTTGTTATTGTTGTTATTGGATAGGACAGAGAGAAATAGAGAGAGGAGGAGAAGACAGAGAGGGGGAGAGAAAGACAGATACCAGCAGACCTGTTTCACCGCCTGTGAAGCGACTCCCCTGCAGGTGGGGAGCCGGGGGCTCGAACCTGGATCCTTACGCGGGTCCTTGCACTTAACCCACTGCACCACCACCTGGCCCCCATGTTCTAAGTCTTTTAAGGGGGTCAGGAGGCAGCTCTTCCACAGAGTGCATGCTTTGCCGTGTGAAACCACCAGGGGCTGGAACCCTTGACCAGAGTAGAGCAGCAGGCACAGAGGAAGAAGCTTCATGTTCAGTGAGGAAGGGATATGACGCCTTTCTGTTACACTGTGCCTCTCTATCTGATACTAACTTTATTCAGTTTCTTTATTGGGGGATAGTGGTTTATAATCAACAGTAAAATACAATAGTTTGTACATGTGTAACATTTCTGTTTTCCACATTCCCATTCAACCCCCACTACGTCTTCCTCTGCCACGGTGTCCCAGGACCTGAACCCCACCCCACCCCCCCACCGCAGAGTCTTTTTATTTTGGTGCTATACACCATTGATATTGACATTTTCATTGAGGGGATTAGTGGCTTATCCTCAATAGAGTTGTTGATACATGCATAAAAGTTCTCAGCTTTGTGCAAAACACTCTCTTCCCAGCCTAGGTCCCCCTCCACCATCTTGTACCAGGACCTGAAAGCCTCATCCCCACCCCCCACCCCTAGAGTCCTTTACTTTGGTGCAACATACAAGTTCTGCTTTCTGTTTCCCTTCCTGTTCTTACGTCTCAACTTTTGTCCATGAATGAGATCACCCATCATCATCCTTCTCTTTTTAGGCGGATCTCACTGAGTATGGTTCCTTTACACTCCATCCAGAATGAAAGGGAGAGATGGCTATGTGACACTTAGACTGGCTGCCACTCCTCCAGAAACCCCTTCAGCTCCTGGCATCGCTGAATGGAAGGGGGACTTCCAGACCAGTAGGACAGAAACCAACAAGGAAGGGACATGGGAAACTACAATGGGAAAGTATAACTCATTCCTGAATTGGAAAAAACAACACAGGACGGCTGAGTGATCAGTCTCCCACCCTATCCCCAAACCCAGAAGTGGCTTGTTTTGGAAACAAAGCAGCCAGTGAGGTAATAAAATTCTTTATTAGTGATTTAATAATGATTGACAAGACTGCGGGATAAGAGGGGTACAATTATATAGCCCCCACCACCAGAGTTCTGTAACGCATCCCATCCCCCACTGGAAGTTTCCCTCTTCTTTATTCCTTTGGGAGTATGGACCGGAGATCTTTGTGGAATGCAGAAGGTGGGGGTGTGAGGGTTAGAAATGGGTGCAGGTATAATCAAGGGGAAAATGGGTACAGGTATAGTCAAGAAATTGCTAGCATAGTTCAGAGAACAACCCGGTTGGTAGTCAGGCACCAGAACAATAGAAGGGGATAAAAGTGAACCAGACCTGGAGTAGAAATAATGCTAACTTTCCGCTTCTGTAAACCCTGCTGCTTTCAGAGAAAACAAGCTGTTTTTGTACCAAGATGTGGTGCAAGCCTAAAAGCCCCCCAGTCGCTAGATTTCAGGTAAATGAGCCAAATCCTGGAAACTGTGCAAAACTATTGTATGTAAGCAATGCTGGCATATGCTGCCAAAAGTATAAAAAGATGCTTGTGACTGTGCTGAGGCCTTCAGTCCTTGGGCAGCTCCTGCATGAGTCTTCCTTGGGCTGGATCCTCAGCTGAATTGGCTTAAATAAAATTCATACTCAACCACCTGACTTGGTGTGGAGTATTATGATTTCTGTGTGGACAATTCTATCCCATTATATGAGGTCCGGCTTCTGTAATTGCTTCTCTGCTGGATATGAAGGTTGGCAGGTCAATCCATACTCCCAGTCTGTTTCTATCTTTCCCTAGTGGGGTGGGGCTCTGGGGAGATAGGGTTCCAGGACATATTGGTGGGGTCATCTGCCCAGGGAAGTCAGGTTGGCGTCATGGTAGCATCTGCAACTTGGTGGCAGAAAAGCATTAAGGTACAAAGCAGAACAAATTGTCTAGTAATCAGGAGACTAAAGGTCAGACTATAGCAGGTGAGATTTGGGGGTTTATGCTGAAAGAAGCTAGGAAGTCTATTTTAGGTATATTCCAAGGGGTTCATGACTTTACTAATTTTTTGTCTGAGCCTGACAGCTAACATGCAGGTGGGCTAAAAGTATTGTCTGGGAAGATGGTGACCTGTTTAAAAAAGAGTCTGCCAAGAATGGTGGTTTAGCACAGAGACATGAAGATCTACCCCCTCAAAACAAGAAAAAAATCTTGTACAAAAAAGATTGATGCAAAATGACTTAATTATTAGGAAGGCAATGTGTTAGACCAGTATCTGCTTAAAAAAATAAAAACGTGTTTTTCTGACATGGAATTAAAGCAGGAGGTCACACATACACAGAATGATGCCAAGATATATTCCACTCCATTTTAAAAACTTGAGGACATTTTTATTATTTCTGGATTTCTTTGCCAGAATCATGATGTCAGATACGTATGTATATCTATCTTGTCCCTATAGAAAAGAAAAAGAAGGGGCCAGTGGTGGTGCACCTGGTTGAGTGCACATATTACAATGCACAAGGACCCAGGTTTGAGACCTGCAGAGGGAAAGCTTTGAGAGTGGTGAAGCAGGGCTTGCAGGCATCTCTCCGTCTCTCTCCCTCTCTATCACACACTTCCCTCTCAATTTCTGGCTGTCTTTATCCAATAAATAAATAAAGATAATACCAAAAAAAAATTTAAAGAAAATAAAAAGATGCCAGTGTTTGTGGGTGGTGGTTGACTGGAAATAAATACCTGTGAGTTTTGCTAATTCATAATCACTTTTTATTGCACACAAATATCTAACATTTTCAGCTCTGTGTGTCATTTAAGCTTCCTTAACTTGGTTAAATTCACTAAATTTTTTTTTAAGTTCATGTATTTTGACCACTGAACTGGTCAACAAAATAGAAAATAAACAAAATGTAAAATAGTCAGAAATATGAAGATTTATGGAAAAATATTGATATATGAAAAAATTTATCTTAAAACTGTTGGAAATGATATTTCAAATAATTTTTATATTTATTTATTTTCACTTTTGTTGCCCTTGTTTGTTGTTGTTGTAGTTGTAGTTGTTGTTATTGATGTCATCATTGTCGGATAGGACTGAGAGAAATGGAGAGAGGAGGGGAAGACAGAGGGGGAGAGAAAGACAGACACCTGCAAACCTTCTTCACCACCTGTGATGAAGGGACCACCCCCTGCAGGTGGGGAGACGGGTGCTCGAACCGGGATCCTTATACCAGTCCTTGCGCTTTGCACCACCTTCCCTTAATCCGCTGTGCTCACCTCACTCCCTAAATAATCTTTTTTTTTTTTTTTTTTTTTACCAGAGCACTGTTCAGCTCTGTTTTATGGTGGTGCAGGGGATTGAACCTGGGGCTTTGGAACCT
This sequence comes from Erinaceus europaeus, assembly GCF_950295315.1. Lineage (NCBI taxonomy): Eukaryota > Metazoa > Chordata > Mammalia > Eulipotyphla > Erinaceidae > Erinaceus > Erinaceus europaeus. The sequence goes on along the minus strand of NC_080168.1, from coordinate 2,267,133 downwards.
CAGTCATGAGAGTCACTTTGCATAATCATTATGCTATCTACCCTTCGCCCCAAATTTCAAATAATTTTAATAAGGGGGGTAGATAGCATAATAGTTATGCAAAGAGACTCTCACATCTGAGGCTCAAATATCCCAGGTTGCATCCCCCCTCACCACCATAAACCAGAGCTGAGGAGTGCTCTGGTAAAATAATAGTAGTAATAGTAAATGATGATGGTGATGGTATGTGAAAATGTTCAGAATAAATACTTAATTAAAAAGAAAAAAAAGGAGTCGGGCAGTAGCGCAGCGGGTTAAGCACACAGGTGGCGCAAAGTGCAAGGACTGGCTTAAGGATCCCGGTTCGAGCCCCCGGCTCCCCACCTGCAGGGGAGTCGCTTCACAGGCGGTGAAGCAGGTCTGCAGGTGTCTGTCTTTCTCCCGTCCTCTCTGTCTTTCCCTCCTCTCCTCTCCATTTCTCTCTGTCCTATCCAACAACAATGACATCAACAATCATAACTACAACAACAATAAAAACAAGAGCAACAAAAAGGAAATCAATAAATAAGTATTAAAAATAAATAAAATCTTTAAGAAAAAAAAAAAGAAGAGGAGAAGGATTGGGAGAGACCTGAAGCATTACCCACAATGTTCTGCTGAGGATGAGGCACCTCCACTTTGTACGCTGGGCGCAGGTCTGTGCCCTCTGACACCCATCGCTGACACTCCAGGAGCAAGCAGCATCCCTAGGCTTGACAACAGACCTAAGTTAAGAATTAAGGGAAGCTGGGTGGCTGTTTTTGTTCTTTCTTTCTTTCTTTCTTTCTTTCTTTCTTTCTTTCTTTCTTTCTTTCTTTCTTTCTTTTTATCTTGCAAACACCAAGCCATACCCTCATTACAAGCTTGCTTGAGATAATCAGGGCTGAGGTCTCTGAGCATGCCTGGCTTCCTGGAGACCACCCACAAAGCCCACTCCTCTCGATGACACAGCTCAGTAATGGAATCCCTAAATGTAGATCTCATCCTAACAAATGGCCAAAAGTGGTCCCCTGCTGCTTTCACTGTTGGGGCGGAGGGGGGGGCGGGGGGGGGGGGGAGCCCACAGCTTCGGGACCCTGCCTCTTAGCACAAGGCACACCCCCGCCAAACAAAATGCAAAAATAAGAACCGAAGGGGAAACAAAAGCAGAACTTGGATGAGAGTTGGTGTGTTGCACCAGAGTAAAGGACTCTGGGGGGGGGAGGGGAGTTCAGGTCCTGGTGCTGATGGTGGATGAGGCTGGGAGGGGGGGTGTTTGCAGAAAACAAGGATTTTACACATGGACCAACAACTGTATTTACTGTTGACTGTAAACATCAAACCCCCCCACACACAATAAAAAAAAGTAATTTGAAAAGATGTCAGGATTGCTGATTTTCCCTTTGCATCAAAGAGGCTGGCAGCCTGTTTTCTGCAGGGCCCTGTGTGCTGATATAAATCCCATGGGTGATGGTGAAGGAGCTAGGCGTGTGGAGGGGGAGGTTTGTAGAAAACTGAGAAACTGGGTGCCGGGCGGTAGCACGTGGCACAAAGCACAAGGACC
>NC_080168.1:1918072-1928072 GCF_950295315.1 Erinaceus europaeus | reverse complement strand
AAAGTAAGATTCTGGGGAGTCAGGCGGTAGCACAGCAGGTTAAGCGCAGGTGGCACAAAGCACCAGGACCTGCGTAGGGATCCCAGTTCAAGACCCTGGCTTGCCACCTGCAAGGGAAGTCGCTTCACAAGCAGTGAAGCAGTTCTGCAGGTGTCTGTCTTTCTCTCCCTTCTCTGTTTTCCCCTCTTCTCTCCATTTCTCTCTGTCCTATCCAACAACGACGACATCAATAATAACTACAACAATAAAACAAGGTCAACAAAAGGGAATAAATAAATAAATAAGTGTAAGGCTATGTGGGAGGTGGTGGAGTTATGCAGGCAGAAAACCCCAGTGATAACCCTGATAGCAGAGAGAGAGGGAGAGGAAGAAGGAAAGAAATAGAAGAAAAGAAATGACAAAAAAAAAAAAAAAAGAAAAAATGGCCACTTCCTGACTATCTGTTGCTGTCCAGGCCCCGCTTTGGGGCAGTATATGGACTCACTGCTTTAATCCCTCACACGCCTGTTATAGATGAGGAAACCGTGGTGTGCAGGGGTCTGGAACATTCTTGGGACTCCACTGCTGGTCAGCAGGGGTTGCACTGCTGCCTGTCCTGTAAGTGCTAATGGGCACTGAGACCAGACTGGTGACTCAGCAGACGGCACAGTGCGGGCAGGGAGGCTGCCCGCGGGGGACAGTGACCTCACAGCGGCTCTGGACTCCCTTTCCCAGATGCCCCATCCCCGACCTAGAAAAAGAGATCCTTGAGGCCTAGAGGGGGCACAGTGGACAAAGCACTGGACTCTCAAACACAAGGGTTTGATCCCCAGCATCACATATGCTAGAGAGTCACTCTAGCTTCCTCTTGTCATCTTCCTTCTCTCATTAGTAAGTAATAATATGTATATGTATATGTATATGTATATGTATATGTATATGTATATGTATATGTATATGTATATGTACATATAGCCTCCAGGGTTATTGCTGGGGCATGGTGCCTGCACTATGAATTCACTGCTCCCAGAGGCCATTTCCCCCCATTTTTGTTGCCTTTGTTGTTGTTATTATTGTTAGGACAGAGAGAAATGGAGAGAGGAGGGGAAGACAGAGAGGGGGAGAGAAAGACAGACACCTGCAGACCTGCTTCACCACCTGTGAAGCGACCCCCCTGCAGGTGGGGAGCCGGGGGCTTGAACCGGGATCCTTACGCCGGTCCTTGCGCTTTACGCCACCTGCGCCCAACCCACTGCGCTACCACCGACTCCCCCAAGAAATCTTAAGAAAGAAAAGGAAGAGACTAGACTGGGGTCCACCCAGTTGAGGACCTGGTTTCGAGCCCCTGCTCTCTGAGACCCACAGTGGGGAAGCTTCACAAGTGGTGAAGCAAGTACAGCAGCTGTCTGTCTGTCTCTTTCCCTATTCCCTCCTCTCCTTTCAATTTCTCTCTGTGTTATCAAACAAAAGGGGGGAGAAGAAAGAGCAGCAGACCCGAGGCCAAGGGCTAGGGCAGGCAGCGACCGGCGGCACCTACACTGAGTCATGCGCCGGTCCTCACTGCTCTGGATGCGGTGGCCGTTGTGGAACCAGCTGATGGCGGGGTAGGGCAGGCCGGTGACCTGGCACTCGAGCATGGCCTCCTTGGCCAGCCCCACCTCCAGGTCCTGCAGCGGCCGCAGGAAGTCGGGCATGGACAGCCGCTCCAGCTCACCCAGCTCGGGCTCCTCGGGGATGGACGGCATCTTCTCCAGCTTGGAGCTACGGGGACGCAGCTGTCAGGGCCCTCCGAGGGGTCGGTGGGGCGGGGCGGGTAGGGAGGGGGCTCCTGCTACCTGGGGCCCGAGGCCGCGCTGCGTGGCTCCTCTACGTAGAGTTGCGCCGAGCAGTGGGCCTGGCCGTGGGCGTTGGTGGCGCTGACCGCGTAGAGGCCCTCGTCCTCACTGCCCACTCGGGCGATGTGCAAGGCGTGCAGGCCGCCGTCCTGCTGCAGACGTAGGTTCTCGCTCTCCTCCAAGGGGTGGCCTGGGGACAGGGTAGGGGGGACGGCGGTGCAGACAGTCAGGGGTCCTCCGGGTGTCCCCCAACCCGGGCTTCTAGGGGTGTATGTGTGGGAGGGTGGCCAGGGCTCTAGTAAAGTAAGTCTCACAGTCATGGGCCCTCTGGGTGTCCCCCAGTCTGGGTTCTGAAGGCATAGGGAGGGGACCCCTCCCCAACACGGGCAGGGTGGTGAGGGCCCTAGCAAAAGGTGTCACACAGTCAGGGACCCTCCGGGTGTCCCCAGCCAGGACTCTGGGGTGTGTGGGGTGATCTCCACATTGGGAGGTAGCCAGGCTCCTTAGCAACATGAGTTGCATAGTCAGAGGCCCACCAGCCCAGATCCAGGGGGTGAGGGTAGAGGTACCCCAAATAGGAAGGAGGGCCCTCCAGGCACCTCCCAGCCTAAATTCTGGGGATGTGGGGGGCAACACCCCACTTCAGTAGGATGGCCAGGGCTTTCCCAAAATGGGCAGCGGGGGGCCCCTCTGGGTGCCACTCGGCCTAGGCTTTGGGGTTACAGGGGCAACTCCCCTGACGGGCAGCGTGGCAAGGGCCCTACCGAACCGAGTCCAGGCGACGCTGGGCGGTGGGGTGCCGCTGATCTTGCAGTCTAGACGGGCAGCGCGCCCCTCCAGCACCTCCACATCCTCCAGCTGCCGCGTGAACAGGGGCGCCAGCGAGGGCCGGACAGTCAGCCGCGCGCTGCAGGTCAGCTCATCTGTGGCCGCAGGGATGGTATGCCAGGAGAAGCCGGTCAGCACTGCCAGCACCCCCACCCCCAAACCCACAGGATCTGTCCCAGTGCAAAACGGGTAGGGGGGAGGCAGAACCCAGCTGGCAATGGCGGGTGGGCCAGGGTCAGGATGGGGTACCCTCCCTGCCTCAGTCACGCCCAGCTAGTCCTCCCTTCTCAGCCTTGGCACCTGGGTGAGTGGTGCCCACACTCCCTCCCATCAGGCTCGGAGCTGGTGCCACCACTGCCCCACACCTCAACCCCCCTCCCCAAAGAGAGTCCTGAGGGGGACCACATCTTAAGCCGCTGAGCGCCACAACCTGGGGAGGCCTTATCTCCCCTCTCCAAACGAGGTCAAGTGAGCCAGTCAGAGATGCCACCCATCATTCTAATGGTGACATTTACGAGGTGCTGGGGCCCGCACCGTCCCTTATACATGCCACCCTCTGCCATTTGCACGGCTCCCCTCTCCCGGCTCTGCCCCAGGGATGAATATTCTCCACGCTCTGGGAGATGAAGTGACTTTCTCCAAAGTCACTCGCCTGGCCTGGGGCGGGGGTGGGGGGCTGGAACCCCTGGGCAGCTCTGGCAGTCTGTTAACCAGGAGCAACTGCAGTGCGGCTCTGGCTGAGGCGGGCGCACTGCACCACTTGCTGCTCTGGAAGCCCGGTTTGCAGGTGTCTGACGCCGCCCCGCGCCCCGCGCCCCGCGCCCCGCGCCCCCTGCAGGTCCTGCCCCGCGCCACGCATCACCTTTGGCGGTGCTGAGTTTGCAGGTGTAGACACCACTGTCGTCCTCGTGCACGGAGGTGAGCAGCAGCTTGCACTTGCGGCCGTCGAAATGCATCTTGCATTTGAGCAGCGCGGGTTGCAGCAGGCGGCCGCGGCACAGCCAGTCCACCTCCACGTCGGCAGGGCCCGCCACCAGACACTCAAACAGCGCCATCTCCCCGGCCCCCACGTCCACGTCCTGCAGGGGGGCCAGCACGGCCAGGGACCGGCTTTCAGGGTGTGCTGGGTGGCGGGGGGAGGGAGCGGCCATGGGGGGTTCACGCGTGGAGCGGAGACACACAGGACAGGGAGACGCACACACGCACACACAGAGAGACAGACAGACAGACACAGAGAGAGAGATGCATTTTGTTCCTTTGGAGAACATCCCCCTCCCCCGGACAGCCAGGACTTTTAGGAAGGAGTTCTGAAAGGGTGTGCGGGTGGGGGGGGGTGTGGGGACATGGCTTCAGAGGGCTCACCCCAGTTGCACTGGGGAGTGGGGACTCTGGAGAGGGAGGGGATGGAGAGGGCCACAGAGGGTCAGAGGCGGCGGCGGAAGGAGAAAGCCAACACAGCACAGCAGCTGGGTATAAACTGGACTTTATTTGAGCTGCCAAACAGGAATTTCCCAAGAGCTCCACATCCACGGCCCTACCCCCAGCAGCCCCCCTCTGCACAGCAAGCTTGGGGAGCCTCCCTCATTCCCAGGCAGGGTGCCCCTCTTCCTAATGGGCAACAAGGAGACCCCCAAGTGGGCTTGGAACACAGCAGGGGCCAAGGGCCTCTGACTTTTGGTCTCTTGGGAAATATTACAGAAAGCGTTGTGCCATCTGAAATCCGTTTCTGGAATGGTCAGTGCTTTTAAAACCCCCCCCCCCACCTCTTCAGGAACCCTCTGTCCTGCCGTGTTCACCCCCGAGACGAGGCGTGTTTCCTCACTGCCACAGACATACAGACAGACAGACAGAGACAGACAGGGCCTGCAGCAGTAGCCCATATGTGCTCAGTGGGTACACCGCTTTGGGGAGAGACTGGGAAGGTGGGGTTGGACTAAGCCCCCGGCTGCCCCATTCCTGCCACTCAGTCCCTGTGCCCCCGGCCTGCCCAGTTATGTGTCCACACAGAGAGGGAGGGAGGCCCACGGGTTATCCCTGGGTGAGCTGGGGAGGGGGGGCAGGGCAGGGGAGGTAGGGTCCGGGCCGGCGGGCCGGCGGGGTCTGTGGGCAGGAGGCAGTGAAACCCAGCGAGCAGGTCCGAGAGGTGCCTGAGACAGGGGCGCAGCTCGGAGGGCAGCGGGGGGAGCGCAGGCGGCCCCCTGAGCTCACTCGCCTGTGTACAGACAAAAACCTCAGTCAGCAAGCGGCAGGTTAGTGCAGCACACACGCGCGCGCACGCAGACCTAGCTACGGCCCCGTCTGATGGAGCTGATGGAGGGCGTGTAGGGGGCTGCCCCCAGGGCGGCCCTTGGTGGGGGCCTCAGGAGCACCCCAAAGTCTAGGGGAGGGGATGTCGGCAGGAATCCCAAAGAGAGAAGCACCAGACGTGAGTTAACACAGAGAAGCCAGGCAGAGGCAAGGCAGGGCATTAAGAGCAGGCCAGGGGAGAGGTGCGGCCGGGGATGGGGGGTGCTGCAGGAGAACGTCAACACAGAGGAGCCCAGGGGCGACCCCAGGAGGGGGGTTACAGGGCAGGGTGACTCAAGCAGGATGACGGGCAGAGACCCTCCCCCCCCCCCGGGGCTGTTGTGCAGTGTCCATTCCAGCAGGGGCCCCGGGGGTGGGTGTTCCGGGACACTGCAGAGCTGGGCTCACCAGACTGAGTGAGCTGGCATCTTGTGGGCAGGGAAGGGGGGTGACAGCTGAGTGGGGAGCTGATGAGGGGGGTCCTCTGAATTGTCCTCAGGGAAAATGGAAGGTCAGCCCTTGGGGCAGCAAGCCTGACAGGCCCCATTCCCCGTCCCTCTGCCTGGACCCCGAGGACCCAGCCCCCTGCAGCGACTGCTCACCACCGTGCCCCCTTCCCATGATGCTCTACACCTAAGTCACCCCAAAAGCTCCTCCGAACGGGTCCAGTGATCAGACATTCCCCCAAGGCCACCCCACACCCCCAACCAGAAGAGCAGAGCGAGGGCATGGCAAGGTGGGTGCTGGGGAGTGCAAGGGGGCGGGTCTGGGTGGGGGACACTGGAGAATGGCTCAGGACCTGTGATGACAGGAAGCGGGTCTCCGGCTGGCATGAGGGGGCAGGTGCAGTAGGCAGAGCCCACTATGTGCTGTGTGGCCTTGGGCAAGTCGTTTGCCCTCTCTGGGCCTCCAATCAATCAACCAAGATAGAAGATGAGCAACCGCATGGGCTGGGCCTGGGGTCAGGGCCAGGGGCCGGGAGGGCCTGAGCCACTCACCTCGGACCTCCAGGCGGGCCTCACACTGCCTGGCACCGTACTCGTTGACGGCCTTGCAGGTGTAGAAGCCGGCGTCGCCCCGCTCGGCCGCCAGGATCCGCAGGCGGCACAGCCCTCCCTCCACCTCCTCCCAGAAGCGCCGCTGGTCCGGGCGCACGGGCTGGCGGTTCCGTAGCCTGGGGAGGAAGGAGGCGTGGGCAGGGGACTCAGGTTGAGGTCTCCCCCTGCACTACACCTTCACCCATCCGGCCAATCCCGGACTCCTCCGCAGACCAGCACCCTCGGGCGACAGGGCCAGATCACCTTTGGGGCCATCCCTGTTCTCTCCAGAAGCTTCAGGACGCTAAGTGTTCCTTCAATGTCCCCATCTCTCTCTGTCATTTACGTACATGAGCCAAGAGCTTTCTCGCTTCCCCGGAGGGAGATGAAAGACCATAAGATGGTTTTTAAAAGTCCCGCATTGGAGACTAGACAATTAAAAATGAACATAATAGTAATAAGCCCAAGGCCAGAGATAGCTTGCTAGGTACAGAGTGCCCTTTGCCTGGTACAAGGACCTGCCTGGGCCCCCGGCACCCCTGGGAGCACCACACATAGGAGAAGCCTCACTAGCAGTGGAGCAGTGCTGGGGTGTCTACTTGTCTCTCTCCATTCCTATCTGAGGTTAATAATAATAAAAAAAAAGAGTCCACTTGTGGGTCTCTTTCTCTCTCTCTTCCTGAGGTTAAAAGAACCAAACAGGAGCCCACTGAAGCAGTGAAATGCAAAGTCCCTCTAAAGTACCATGGGGAAAAAATAAATAATAAAAATAAGGGAAGGGGGTATTGGGAAGATATCATGGGGGGTTACATAACGGACTTTTTTCATGCCTGCAGCTTGAGGTACCCAGTTCAATCCCCAGCACTACTGTAAACTAGCACTGAGCAGGGGTCTGGTAAATACATAAATATTGTTTCTAAAGAAAAAAAAAACACAACCCAGGCCAATAAAAAGTAGACTGAGGCTGGCAAATAGCTCACCGGGAGAGTGTGCTGCTTTGCCATGTCAGTGACCCAGATGTGAGCCTGGCCCCCACTGCATTGAAGGAAGCTTCAGTGCTGTGGTCTCTGTCTCTGTCTCTCTCTGCCTCTGCTCTATCTTAAAAAAAAAAAAGTGGAGTGAGCTCAGTGGTCAGCATTTCTGGGAGAATGAGGCATTGAGCTGGCACATGTCTCTGGCAGCAGGCCTCACTGGGGCCAGCTCTCCAGCATTGAGGCCCCTCCCCACCCCTCACCCCCCACTCACTGCCCAAAGATCATCTGGCTTCTAACCCCTCCCTCCAGCCAGCGACGCCCTAGTGCCAGGGATGAGGCCCCCCGGGCAAGGCCACCCCCTCTCCCCACCAGTTACCTTAGCAGGCCAGGCCTGGAATGGGGGGCGTGGGCAGGTGATTACTCACCAAGAGACCACAGGCTTGGGCTCCCCCTGCACCCGGATGCTCATGATGACATCCTGGCCTTCTCTCACCGACTGGTCCATCAGTGAGACCTGGGAGGGCACCCCAGTGTCAGGGGACACATTTGGGACCCAGGTCTGGCTCCTGGGGGTGGGGGGCCCTGGGACAGAGGGTCCTCCCACTCCAGCCTGACAGAGGCTCTGTGTAAGAAGGGGTGATGGGAACAAAACTAAAGGGGGGGCTGCACACAAAGGAATGGGGGCGCCCGGGAATTGGGGGCTCCAGGAGTCTAACCTTGAAGGTGGGGGGCGCCTTGGAGGCAGAGTCGGAGGGAGGCTGGTTCTGGGAGGGGCTGGGCTTCATAGTGGGGCTTCGGGGCCAGGCCTCCCCAGGCTCAGGGAACTCCTCGGGGGGACTGAGGTACTCCTCGTCTGAGGTGATGGGGCTGCTGAATGGGGACGTGGAGCCGCCTGGAGGAGAGACAGAGACAGTGGCACAGAGAGATACAGCAGGGCACAGAGATCTCTGAATGTCCAGCCCCAGGGTCCAGTCATGGAGTCCCTGACTTCCTGGAGTTCCCACCTGCCCACTGGGGGACCTGACCCACGTGTGTCCCATTCCAGAGCCCTCGAGATTTTTGTTCCATTGTGAGCTCACCCGCCTCCCCTCCCCAGACACACACACCCGCTAAATGGGAGAAGCCACAGGGAGTTGATAGCGGAGCTTCTCTGAGCCTCATGGGACACTTGGAATTCCACTAGAGTAGGGACCCATTCTTGGCCTGGAGTCCCAATGTGGGTGGCTCAGGCACCCTTCATGCACCCCTGGACGGCTCAGTCAGGACACCCGTTTCTTGGGTGAGCTGGGCCTGGACAGAGGGACTCTGTCTCAGATGAGCCCCATGCTGAGCTCAGGCCGGGCCAGCCACCCTCCCCCTCTCCCTTCTCAGCTTCCTGCCCCAGATGCCCAGGCACCTGTTGGCCCCCCACCCTGAAACTCAGATCCTCAGAGTTTTTTGGGGGAAAAGCAGGAGGACTCTGAGTCTTCCCCTCCCTTCCCAGAGAAGGGCAGAGAAGGCTGGGGATGAGAGGAGGGACAGCAGCTCTGGCTTGCTCCCTGGGAGGGGAGTCCCCAGGCCTGACACCCTCCCCCCCACTCCCCCCCCCCCGCCCCGCAGCTGGCCAGGGGCCCAGGCTCCGTGCTGGCTGGCCTCCGACTGCCAAATACAGACATGAGTCCGCCTGGCCCCTCCTCCTGTCCCCCCACCTCAAGCCCCTGTGGCCCAGGGCACACCCTCTCTCCCCCCTCCAAAAGGCTGCACCCCAACTCACCCCAAGACTCTGCACTTGGACCCCAGGCTGCACCTCCTGAGAGGCCTCTGGCCTGACAGCTGGCCTTGCCCAGCACCCACTGCCCACTGCCCGCTCCCCAGGGAGCCCGGCCTGCCTGCCCCCGCTCACTGACCCTGCAGGCAGTCTCTGCAAAGGAGGGAGGGCAGGGGGAGGGTGCGGAGGGGTGGGGGCTGGCGGGGCGGGGACGGCTGGTGGCAGGCAGGCAGCTGGCCTCCCAGGAAGGTGGTGCCTGTGAGACCACAGCCTGCACTGGGCAGGGGGAGGAGCGGGGAGGGGCAGGGCTGTATTTAGCCACAGCTCCTGCTGGGATCTGCCTTTTTCTCCTTACAGCTCTAGGCCCATCACCAGTCACCAGTGCTCCTTGGTGGCAGTCAAGTGCCTGGGTCCCCTTGGGGGAGAGCTGCAGCATCCCCTCATCCCTCCCCGCCCCCCCTTACCTACATGACCATCAGAGGAGGCCCCTTGAGGGGGCCCCTTGCTGCGAATGATCCTCAGGTCCCCAGAGTCCCCAGAGTCCCCAGATGCTAGTGCCAGGCCACACCACATCTCCCCCAGGGTTCGGAGACAGTCTCCTTCCCAGAGAGAAGCCCCCAAACTAGAGAGGGCCCGGAACCCCACATCTGCCTCCCCCCATTCCCAGCCCGACAGCGTGTGACCCAGGACCCAGTAGGCCACGGGGCACCAGGTCTGCCCCCCTTCCCCTCCCTCCACCTCATCAGAGACAACAGCCGGTGGTGGGGCAGGGCGGGTGGGGGAGACAGCGGCCACTTCCCTCTACATCCGCACAAACACCGGCACTGGGGGTGGGGAAGGGACTTGGGGACACAGGGCAGCTGATGAGGAGACTGAGTGTCCCTTCCCTCACGGCCGCCCAAGGCCACATTCCCAAGTCACGGCCTGCCTCTGCGGTACTGCCAAGGGAGGGATGGGGAGGGCCAGAGGAGAGGCCACAGGGGCTGGGGTGGGAGGGCAGCCAGTGGCCAGGAGACTCTCAGCAGGGCTGCAGCCATCTGCTGGTGCTGGTGTCACAGGCATGGCTCTCCTGCCCTAAGAGCCTGGTGACCTCCAGGGTCACCTCCAAGTCCTGCAATGCTGAGTGAGGAGGCTCCCAGGTGCGGGCGTTGCAGAGACCCCTGGTGGCAGCCAGGGGGACAGCAGCGTGGGAGGCCCAGTTGTCAAGCCAGCCAGATGCTCAGAGGACGAGTGCCCTTGTTACAATGCACAAGAACCCTGGTTCAAACCCCTAGGTCCCACTTGCAGGAGGAAACTTCACAGTCTGTGAAGCAG